>NC_056733.1:901959611-901992111 GCF_019279795.1 Protopterus annectens
ACAAAAGGTCAGAATAAAAGCGGACATACAGTGGATATAAAAAGTTAACACGCCCCTGTTAAAATGCCAGGTTTTTGTGATATAAAAAATGAGACCACATAATTTCAAAACTTTTCCCACCTTTAATGTGACCTGTAACCTATACAATTCAAGTGAAAAAACAAATCTGTCAGGGGAAAAATATAAAAAATAAAAAATGTAGAAAACATTTGTTGTGTAAGTGTGCACACCCTTAAACGAATACTTTGTGTGCGTGCACCCTTAAATACTTTGTTGAAGCACCTTTTAATTACAGCAGTCTATATCAAGTCTCCCAAAAGCATGTCGGAAAATGTGTTATGGTCTGATGAGACCAGTTGAACTTTATGGCCACAATTCCAAAAGGTATGTTTGGTGCAAAAACACTTCACATCACTGGAACACCACCATCCCCACTGAGAAGCATGGTGGTTGGCAGCAGTATCCTGCTTTGGGGTTGCTTTTCTTCAGCAGGAACTGGGGCTTTAGTCAAGGTGGAGGGAACTATGAACAGTTCCAAATGCCAGTCACTTTTGGCCCAAAACCTTCAGGTGTGCACTAGAAAGCTGAAGTGGAATGTCACTTTCAACATGACAATGACCCCAAGCTTACATCCAAATCAACAAAAGAATGGCTTCACCAGAAGAAAGTTAAAGTTTTGGAAGGGCCCAGACAGAGCCCAGACCTAAATCCAATAGAAAACCTGTGGGGTGACCTGAAGAGGGCTGTGCACAAGAAATGCCCTCACAATCTGACAGATTTGGAGCGCTTTTGCAAGGAAGAGTGGGCAAATATTGCCAAATCAAGATGTGCCACACTGATAAGACTCCTAGCGAAGACGACAATGCTGTAATTAAATCAAAAGATGCTTCAACAAAGTAGTCGTTTCAGGGTGTGCGCACACAAAGTAGTCGTTTCAGGGTGTGCGCACACAAAGTAGTCGTTTCAGGGTGTGCGCACACAAAGTAGTCGTTTCAGGGTGTGCGCACACAAAGTAGTCGTTTCAGGGTGTGCGCACACAAAGTAGTCGTTTCAGGGTGTGCGCACACAAAGTAGTCGTTTCAGGGTGTGCGCACACAAAGTACCCGTGTGCGCACACAAAGTACCCGTGTGCGCACACAAAGTACTCGTCTCAGGGTGCGCGCACACAAAGTACTCGTCTCAGGGTGCGCACACACAAA
This sequence comes from Protopterus annectens, assembly GCF_019279795.1. NCBI lineage: Eukaryota > Metazoa > Chordata > Ceratodontiformes > Protopteridae > Protopterus > Protopterus annectens. The sequence goes on from NC_056733.1 coordinate 901,960,811, forward strand.
GTACTCGTCTCAGGGTGCGCACACACAAAGTACTCGTTTCAGGCTGCGCACACTTGTGCAACCAGCGTATTGTACGTTATTTTTAAATACCCCCCCCCCAAGATTTGTTTGCTTTTCAATTTAACTGTACAAGTTACAGGTCACATTAAAGGTGAGAAAAGTTTTGAAATGATTTATTGTGGTCTTTTTTATATCACAAAAACCTGGCATCTTAACTGGGGTGTGTAAACTTTTTATATCCACTGTAATAAAGTCAGACTGTTCATGCATAAATTATATGCAAAGATAACAGGAAGCTGCAGCTTTATTTCAAAAGATCATAATAGTCTAGAGGTCATGAAATATGGTACATTATATTAGTGAAGGCACAGGATAGTACAAGTAGAGAAGGGCAGGGTGTGGTAGAGGAGAATAGTAGGAATACCTGTGGAAACTCTATCACACTGAGTTTGTTTGTGTCTTTCGGCTTTTCCCAGCTAGGGGTCACCACAGCGGAACTCCGGTCTGCTAATGATTGGTAATGGATTTTTACGTACCAGGTTACCAGCCCTGACGCACAACCTTCAACGAAGGTACACCCATTCACATATGCCTCCACACAGAAGACGCTCTAGCTGAGAATCGAACAGGACAACGTCTTGCTATGAGGCGACAACACTACCACAGCACCACCACCGTAGATAATACGTTTAAACAAATACATGCCAAAAGGACCATTGTATTTATATAAAAAAAAAAAAGGTCTGAGGAGACGAGTAAAAAGGGAATTACGACTTCATTGAATCTAGTGGAGATGCAGAGTCGGACAGGCAGTGGTTCAGAAAGTCTTCCAGATCCTTTCAGACTGACTGGAGCCGACAACCTGTACGGCAAGTGATTTTTTTAAAACTTGCTATCCAAAATGAGTTTTACATTTTTTTCCCCACATAATTTGAGATAACTGTCCTTGCACCACCTAAACCACATTGGTTTTCCACCGACTCAAACACTTCAAAACATGGTCACAATCTTCTGATTACCACAGGCCAGAAGTACTAGTCTGGAATGCAGATAACTAGATTGGAAACAGGGGACCCAACACTGGACATTGCAGTACGTCACTGGTATTTTTTTGGCTTTCAAAGTGGCATTTCCAACCACAAGTTCCAGACTGCCAATTAATCTGTCCACCTACCATAAGATCTACTTTCAGACTCGGGGAATAGTCGAAGTCCTTAATCATGCAGTGATAGGTGCATGTATTGCATGATGTATTGCATGACCACTAACCACTGCTTCAGTTAGTATTTGAAAGATGAGGTTAGAGAGGTAGATCCCTCCTTTTATTGCAGTTGAAAAGCTGGATCCAGGGTTAAGATTTTTTTTCATTTCTAGATGTCAGATCATAGGCAAGCTGTCCTTGTGGGCCATTTTATGCTTAGTCAACTTCACTTTTTTGTGCTCAAAAATAACATATCCCACTTGGTTAAGAGAGTAACCTTGCCCATCCCATGGGTCAACCATTATAAATTACCTCCAATGAGAACTGGGATCACACTATAGATAATTTGAGGGGACCAATGCATGGGATAAAATCTTTTAGGAGCTGCCTCTCTCCATTAGTACAGGGACAGTCCTGGGATCCACAGATCCAAGTTGTACTTATGAACAGGGATGAACTTTAGGACCGAGAATGTGTTCTACAGCAGTACTATCCCTCTATGAAATACACCTCTCCCTCCAAGCAGCTCTGCTGATGTTGCAAAGTTTAGATCCCTAGACAGAGTACTTCTGATGCGATTTAAAATTGCTGATGTGCAGTGCTGCATGTCAAGACACAGATCACTCTTAGCAGTCTGGAGGAGTACAGTGAGTCTGTCCATGTAGGATATATTGTTTGGGCCTTGTAAGCTTTTAGTAAAGTATCTGTGGGTGTTTCAGTTGTTGCCAAGTGTCTGGACAAATACATGCCAAAGGGGGCATTATACTCAAACTGGCCAAATGAGAGTAAAGTCAGACACGGACGTCCTTTGTGTTTATATAAACTGTACAATAGAGGACATTCTTATATTAGACATGGTCAAAAGTTAAGTCACTGTCCACGCAAGTTCCCACATCCCAAACAATAAGACCAACTCCTGGGTATATACTGTCAATGTGGTGGTTCCTTGGGGTAGATTTCAAAGAATACAATAATGCATTTTCTGGCATTTAGTTTCAAACCATGATTTTGGCACCAGTTACTGGTGAAAAACTTCACATAGGAAGTCATTTGGGGATTCAATGACTGCTCCTAGCTTGCAGTAATCTGCAAACCTAGTCAGCCAGAGACCTATTTTATTGGCTTTTACTTCAGAAAAGTATGTGCCAAACAGGAGAGGTCCCGGCACAAAATTCTGGGGAACTCCACTGGTGACTGGTCTCTGACACCAACTTCCCCTAGCTGGATTATCTGCATCCTAACTGAGCCAGTTGGCAATCCAGCAAGTGAGGTTTATTCCCAGTTTAATTTTTCTCCTATGCCTGAGTGGGGAAACTGTCAAAAGCTTTGACCAGGTTGAGGTAAGCAGTGTGTATGCCCCATAGCTTTACACGGAGCTAGTGAAACTAACATGTCTATAATTTCTGTGCTTTATCATTTGCAAGTCCTTATTAAAATTCATCTGCACCCAATCCGGTCACCTGAACACAGGATTAAAATCAGTGGTTCTACACAGGGCTGGTTGTGTGGGTCTGACACAGTGACTGCTGAGCTTGGGAAACTGTAGTTGCATTGGTAATGCTGTTTATACACTAGTTTAAAAGGTTCCACTTATTGAAGGGCAGGTCAAGATGGAAACTGCAGAGTTCCTGAGAAATACAGAGCAGGCAGGGAAACCACCGGCAGGCTCACTAAGTATGTAGACAGCAATGAACAACAAAATATCCAAACAAAGGTTTGCAGTAGTGAGCGAAATCAAAAAGCTAATGTTCACCAAAAAAAAAACTTATTGAAGCGCTTTTCGTCTGCACCGTGTGCAGACTTCTTCAGAATACAAAAACCTTTAACAACTTTCTTTAAAAACATTCAAACTGATGTAGTTAACCAATCATAGCACACAATTAGTAAGATAATTATTTATAGCTGTTGCATAATTAAGACGAACCAATTAAATACGCACACAGTAAACTTTAGTACAAAACCCTCCATGAGTAGCTGGGGCAGCGGCTATCAAATTCTAAGAAAAATCATAAACTTAAAACCAGACACAATAGAAGTGAATGAAGTTCACAACCAAAGCATTATGAAAGTGTAAACACATTTTATATATATATATATATATATATATATATATATATATATATATATATATATATATATATATATATATATATATATATATTCAAATAAAATAGGTTAAAACTAAAAAAATGTATATATATGAAGTTGCTTTGGTTGTGAACTTAATTCACTTTTATTGTGTCTGGTTTTAAGTAAGTTTGTTATGCTTTTTCTTGAGAGTTTGACAGCTGCTGCCCCAGCTACTCATTGAGGGTTTTGTACTAAAGTTTACTTTGTGCGTATTTAATTGGTTCATCTTAATTTATGCAACAGCTATAAATAATTATCTTAACTAATTGTGTGCTATGATTGGTTCACTACATCAGTTTGAGGTTTTTGTATTCTGAAGAAGTCTGCACACTGTGCAGACGAAAAGCGCATCAATAAATTGTTTTTTTTTTTTGGTGAACATTAGCTTTTTGATTTCGCTCACTACTGCAAACCTTTGTTTGGATATTTTGAGGCTCACTAAGTAAACAGATGGCTCTTAGGAATCATGGCCCTACTTCAGGAGGCAATCAGATTCCAGATTGGTGGGGCTAGACAGCTCTCTGAACAGAAGTCACCAAAAAGCCACACACTGAGGTGTTGCTGAAACTAAAGAAACTTTTTTGTAAACAGAAAGTGGGAAAAAATACTCCTGCCTGCATGGTAAAATGACTAAAATGTTATAGGTAGTTATTTACAGGTCATCTTTAAGAGGGCACTATATTCTGAAATACTGAATGTATTTAAACAAATTTGGGGGTACATGAGTGATGTGCCTTTTGTTCCCTATTTTGAGTTTCCTTTTAAGATGGTTAAAATGGGAAAAGTATTTTTTTTTTTTTACTAAAGGCTACAAAAGCCACATATATACAATCTATAAACAGACATGGATAAACATAATTGGATGGGAAATTACCTGGCAATAACCAACTATGATGCTGTAAAAGCAAAGGCAAAACCAGATCACCCAAGGCCAATTTATCAATTACTATGATGCAGAAAAATAAGCAACCACCAATTTACACGTGTACCCTCAGTATAAATATTCATACCCACCACACACCTTTTCCTTGATGCTAGCACGTATTTGCTAACTGACAGATGGCCTTGTAGGGGTAGAATTGAAAAATGCTTTGAAGACACATCCTTAAGAAATCACTCAACGGAGTGCACTGTCACAATATGTGTTGGTGACAGTTAGCAACGTACTTTACTTTTGGTCAGTGCTGAATGTTAATGTCAACTTGCAAATGTTAGTGTCATTTCTATGCCATTACCAAATGAAACACTCATGAATGCAAGAGAGATCCAAAAAAGCTCTCACAAGTGTACATGTGTATGGAATATAATGGAGAAAAGGCAAATTCCCATTCCCAGTTGTATCACAATCTCAAACCCAGTAACCAAGGTTCTTTCATCAGTACAGCAAGGGGACAAAAATGAGTGGCATTTCAAATGTAACCCTTTATGAAGATAGACAGCTGGGATGCCCATTTTTGAGGATGGGCAAGAAACATTTACGCTTTGACATTTACATGAGTCTAGATGCTCAACTCTCGAAACTGCAAGCACAATAATTACACTTAGTTGAGTGCAATAAAAACACGGATAAATAAACAAAGGAACACTAATGAGCAACTTGGACATTTACCTGAAACTTCTGCAACAAAAAGGAGAGAGATCATACTGATATAATATACCATAAAGCAGCATTTATTCCACCCACTCTGTTCCAAAGCAACTGAAGTTAAAGTTTGGCATTCTATACACAGTTTCACTGCTACTTGCATCACTGCATTCCATTCTGATGTTTTAATAGTTATTCCGGAATTCTTAACTGTAAAAATGGAAACAAATGTACAAAACTGCAAAACAATATATTCCAGGATGTTTGTACCGGTATCAAAACTTTTAAATTGGTGCAATGACAAACAAAAAAAAAATCTCCATGTTGAAGACAGAAAAATCAATATGCTCTTGCTATAAAACTCAGCATATCGAACACAAGTTCTTTAAGCAAAAAACAGTGCAGTCTAAACTTGTCATCACATTGATGTTGTGATCAGCAGCAGGGTGATAGGGACAGTGGCATCTTGGCTGTATGCATCGGTGTGAGCATTTTAGCTGTTGTGTATATACATTTACTGCATGCATGTTACATGTTTCAGAATTTTCCTGAAACTGCAGAACCACTGCTTTATATTCAGTTCCTGAATAAAATTTCAGAACCAGCTTTTAGCACATTAAAAAAAAGCAAGCTGTTGACTTTTATTCTGCACTATTCCATTAAGAATACAGCAAAATAAAGATTACAGTGGCCTAAATACAAACAATGCCAATGTTTAGCCTAAGCTATTAATTTTAATTCTGATGTTCTTAAGTGGAGTAGCTATGCTGACAACACATGTACCTGTTAAGCACAATATATATATATATATCTTTAATTTATTAGATGTGTACACAGACATTGTGGGCAAGTATCAGTTGTTGCCATCGCCTGCTTCATCATCTTGCTGGTCACTTGTCCACAGCGTGAGGTTGTCACGCAGCAGCTGCATAATGAGAGTAGAGTCCTTGTAGGAGTCTTCATTTAATGTGTCCAACTCTGCTATGGCATCATCAAAAGCTTGTTTGGCTAACAGACATGCATGATCAGGGGCGTTCTGGATCTCATAATAGAAAACGGAAAAATTTAATGCAAGCCCAAGCCTGATGGGATGAGTTGGCTGCATGTGCTCCTTGCTGATTTCAAAAGCCTCCTTGTAAGCAGCCTCAGAGGCCTCCACTACAGAGGTCTTCTTTTCACCAGTGGCTACTTCACTCAAGTAGCGATAATAGTCACCTCTCATTTTCAAGTAGAAGACTTTGCTCTCAAATTGGAAGTCATTGCAATTTTTAATTAGAAAATCTTCCAAAAGACTTAGAACATCTCTGCAGACACTTTCCAACTCCTTCTCAATTTTCTCCCTGTACTGCTTCACCATCTCTAGCTTTTTTTCATTGCCATCTGCTGCAGTCTTCTGCTCAATACTACTTATGACTCTCCAAGAGGAACGCCTGGCACCAACCACATTCTTGTATGCCACAGACAATAGGTTTCGGTCTTCATTAGATAATGCTTCATTCAGTTTGGTCACCTAACAAGGAAAAATATATAGGTCAAACATTTAACAGCATAACAAAATTGCTAGCAACAGAAAAAAAAGACACTACAGTTTATTTACTACAAGAATGAGTATGGTAGAGCCTGATCAGACTCAGCAATTGGGAAGGGAAGCCAACATGCAGTGTGTTCTTGGTTAATGCCGCCACCTAGTATTAAGGTTTAGAAATTGGAGGGGGTTTGCAACGTCCCATTTTTAGAACACTCAGATGCACTCCTCAAAACTGCACTGTAATGCAACTTAAATACTACACTGGATCACAAAAAAGTATATTCCTCAAGAACACACACCATACAATCTGTGTATATACCTTATCCAACAATGGCCAAGCATAGCAAATATATACGTCAGAAACCAATGAATTCACAACTGACTGGGGGGGGGGGGGGTTCCCTCCACTCAGAACTCTACACCTCTGAAAAACCTAGGTAAATGCTCAACATCCAGCACTGCTCATAGCTGCACTTAACTTTTCCACCACATCTGCCATCAAAGCCACAGCTAATACATCAGCAAGCAAATTTTGTTCTTTCCCCCCATCACCCTCACTTAGGCCATATACACCTGACCCCTTTGTCAGCCCCACCAAGACCCAGAAGTGAATCAGTAACTGACACTACAATGTTTGGTCCTTCCTTACTAGTACAAAGCACGGACTTACTACCTCACTACACACAAGTTCAACCTCAGCTTTTCATCAGGTTTTTTAGGTTCATAGGTTCATACTAGGCTATCTGCCCAAGGGCATTTATAAGCCTAGCCCATAGTTATTTGGCTTTCGCCACCCCTTTAGTTTGAATAAAACTATGCCTATTATTTTGATGTGCCTCTGTCAAGCAGTGACACTGAAGTAATCCCTGGGGTATATCTACTCCCATCCATTGGTCAAGATTCCTCTTGAACAAGGCCAGCGAGGTGCTCTGCCTCACATGTACCGGGATTTTGTTCCACAGCATAGGGAGTCTCTGGGTGATGAATCTGTCCCTCCAGCATGTTCTATTAATAACAGTGTCAAGGTTTAAGTCTCCCGCCCTTGTGGTTCTGAGGGATCTAGATTTTTTGAGGTGAAGCATATTCATCAAATCAGGGTTTGACATGGCCTTATTTTGTCAGTCATTCCTCTACACAACAGGCCCCACCACTGATTCTGCAATGACCAAACCAGGAGCCTCGCATCTTATCTGTGAGACAACAAATCCAATCATTAAACCGCTCCTACGTGCAGCCACTAAAGTACCTGACCCAAATCAGACCATTTATGAAGGGTACATCTTGTTCACTTAACCTGGTAGACTTCTCTGAAAAGTTAGTGAGTGGAAAAGGTTACATATGGTCTACCTCAACCTAGCCAGAACTTTCAGCACAATTCCTCACTTGGTATATACATCCTTAGGTCACCCAATAAACAGAACCAATCAAGTTAAGATCAGGGCGCCCACTCCTAAAAGGACTACACCAGATGTGCCCCACAAGGCAATCATACTTGGGCTGCTCCTGTTTGGTTAGTTACTTCTTTATGTCCACCACTGACAGTGGCCTTTGGTAATAAAATCTGAGGACTAAACAGTCAGTAACTCCACTGCAACTCCCTGGTTCTATAAAGAACTCAAAATGGTACCACAACCGAAGTAGATGCCAAAACATTTAGTATTATACCTTTTACCAATGGGCACATCATTGCTCCTACCATATTAAAATGGCTGTTTTTCTATTGGCTTTTCCCGGTTAGGGGTTACCACAGCTAATGATTGGCAGATTTGTTTTATGGGTGCCGAGGTGCCAGTTCGACACCCAACCTTCAACGAAGGCATGCCCATTCCACGCACGTCTTTCAAACGCGGGGAGGACATGCAGACTCCACACAGAAGGCGCTCCAGCCGAGAATTGAACAGGAGAACCTCTTGCTGTGAGGCAATAACGCTACCGTTGCACCATGGTACACCCTTAAAAAAAAAAAATTGATGTCACAACCCTGAGCACATCGGTCAGTGTCCTCTCCTTTGACCACTATGTAGAAATAAGTATTCAGCATTTATTTGCCAGTATAGTCTGACTGGGCTACATGGCATGTCCTTTTTCAAATGGGGGCCGGGGGGAGAGCTCAAAGTACACTATTTAGTTTTCTGTCCCAGATCCAAACAGTTGCAGGAACACTTACTTTTATTTCCATTTTTGCTCTACAATGAAAGAGGCATTGACAAAATGCACTGGATCTTTTTTGTAAAATTTATGGAGACACACAGACACACAGACACACAGACACACAGACACACAGACACACAGACACACAGACACACAGACACACAGACACACAGACACACAGACACACAGACACACAGACACACAGACACACAGACACACAGACACACAGAGTCTTACTAAGAGGGATAAGAAGTTACATTGCCCTTCCACAGCTTGCTACCTATTGAGCAGATTGTGAAAGATGCAGTCAGGAAAGTGTTGCAAGGAGTTTTTGAACACAAACCTTGCTGAATGCTTTAAACAAGTCAAGCGAGACAAACTGTTACCTTTATTCCTCTTACCATTAACTATTCTGGTAAAACTGAAGTGTAGTTGTGGTGCTATGCTTGGTCTGAAAGCCATATTACTGACAAAGTGAGTTCCAAGTTTGTTGGGTCAATCTTATCCAGGCCCCCTTCTATCCATTAACAGTTTTGTTGTGTGTGTTATCCAACGCGTAGGATTTGATTTTACACTAACATGCCAACAAACACTACCTACCACATACCACACACCCACACAAAATAATAATATGCTCCACACTATATAACGCATATATAAAACTCATTACTCTACTTACACAAAACAGCAACCACACTACCTCACAAAAGGCCAACAATTATCCAAAAGTCACAGATATAGCCTATGCCATAAAACTCGCACTATTCCTCAGGAAAATGGCTACTAATCTCAGGGGACATGCACCCCAACCCAGGTCCAAGCAACCCAATCCTATCTCAGAAACACACGTCAGGTCCAAGCAACCCAATCCTATCTCAGAAACGCACGTCAGACCTACTTATTAATAAAAAACACACGTAGCATATCCAACAAACTACATGACTTTCACACATTCATATCCCACTACTCCCCAGACATACTAACCGTTAGAGACCGGGCTAAAACCTCCCACACAAAATTAAGAAATTCTTCCCCCAGGCTATAACATCCCAAGGTAAGATAGAGGTACCAAAAAGGGAGGTGGAGTTGCAATCTTATTTAAAAATACACTCAACCTCCAACCACTAAAAACCCCACTTCCCAAATTCCAGAATGCAGAGACATTAGGCTCAGTTATGTCCCTTAAATCAGAGAAACATCCTCTGCAGTTATATTACTCCAGGAAATAACTCGCCTATAATAGAAGGGATACTACAATGGGCCGCAAATCAATCTACCTCAAGAAACTGTCCTGCTAGGCAACCTAAACTTAAGACTGGCTAGCCTGCAACTCCAACAACCCCGCAAAACCATATTAACTTATTTGGTTTCTCACAACTAATCCAAGAACCCACCAGAGTAGACAAAAAATCCAATAAAACCTCCATTCTAGACTGGACACGAGTTAATATCCCCACAGAAAATCATGTGGGCTGCTTACCTGATACACAGTGATCACTGCCCCACATTCCTCCTTCGAAAACAGGCAAAAATACCCAAATCCATGCTATTCAAGGAGACTAAGGACGAGCACAAAGTCAAGCCACAAACCTAACAGTACGCTCCAGCAACAGGACTGGAATCCATTAAAAACTCTACCTTTAGACCACACAGTTGATTTTATTAATTCTACTTTTATGACTAAATATACTAGTTCCCATCAGGAAACTCAGGACTAAAGTGAACTATGCCCCATGGCTAAATAGGACAACAACAGCCTTAATAAAAGCCAGAGACAATGCCTGGAAAAATAACACTTTCCAAGACAGACAGAAATATCAAGAACTACGAAATAAGGCCAAAACCCAAACTGCTTAGACATCCAAAACAAGCACTCTAGAAACCCGCAAAAGTTCTGTCAGGCCATCAATACCCTTCTAAAACCAGTCAAAACCACCACCCCATCTCCCAACAATTATTCTGATAGATAGCATAGCTTCAGAATTCAACCATCACTTCATAGAATCTCTCTCACATTATGAATCTCTCTCACATTATCAATCCAACAAGAACACCAAAACCACCCCAGCTGTAGAATAAACACACTCTCCTTCACCCTCACCTATACCGACCTGTTCAGTTAAAAAGCTACTCTCTAAACTACAACCCACCACTCGCAGCAGATGGTTTACCCACAAATTAGCTGCAGAATCACTAGCCTACCCAGTTTCAGTTCTTATAAACCACTCTATACAAGAAACCCATGTACCCCATCTAGAGTCACATAATTCCTCTTCACAAAGGCAGAAACTCCTACGAACTAAAACTACTGGTCAATTGCTATCTTGTCCCCCCTTTTCAAGCTTCTGGAGAAATTTATTCACACCCAGGTAATGCACTTCGTACCCTCACATAACCTCCACTCCCCCACACAGCATGATTTCCACCCAAACCATAGCACAACCACTGCTCTACTCTCCTTTACCAATCAGATTAACCATTTAAGAAAGAACATTAGTCTCAGCCATATTCCTAGATCAAAAGCGTTTGATATGGTCTCCCATAACCTACTCTTAGACACAGTCAACCTTAGCCTTTGTCCCCTCTACTACTACATAGTTTAGAAGCTCTATGACAGAAAACAGTTAAATGGCAAAGTACACTATCTCCACTATTATCAACTACTATAGGCATCTCACAAGGATCAATACTGGGTTCCTCTACTATTCACCATTTTTCACTAAAACTACATACTTCCACCCTGTATGCATCACTTATACAGTACGCAGACGACTCCACCCTAATATGCTCAGCCCCATCCATAATCAAAATCTTACCCAAGAAATGGATTACCGATATACAACTCATTCTAAACCCCAACAAGACCAAATTACCCCCCAATAAATTCAAATCCACAACTCACCTCCAAAAACAGGACCAATCTCTCCTCCTCCCCTCACACTAAGCTGCTCAGGATTGAAATAGATACTCTAAACTTTAATGTCCATATCTCACAAACCATCACAAAGGTACATAAGAAACTAGGAACCCTATACAAACACAAACGGTTCCCATCGGACCAAGCTAGAATCTCCTTAGCCCAAACCCACCTCGTCTACCCTAATGTATTCATCAATTCTAAATTCATATCAGGAAAACAGACCTAAAACAAAACTAAACTAGTCATGTTACAATTTCGCTAACAACTCTACTTTTAGACGTCATCACAGTCTTTCCCTGAAGCAACTACAGTGGTTAGAACTCCCTCAGCTAATTAGCCATCACTAATTAGTCCTCACCATCAAAATAAGGAACACTAAGAAAACCCCAAAACAATATTCTGCAAGTCGTCCTCTACGCTCATCCAACAAAACCCTGCGCTGCATAACCAAAGCCAATAACACTGCAGGGAAAAGTCTGTTCTCCCACACCATTGCTAGGAAATGGAATAACCTCCCCCAAAAGCATCTCCTATGCACCATCCATCTCACTTTTTCAAGACATCATTAAAGTCGCACCTCTTGCAACCATGGCGCTGTCCCTGCATCACAAAATCTTTTCTGCTCTCCTAACTTGCCACACACATCAGTTCCTCACTGTTTACCTCAGCTATTCTATACTAAAATACTCCCCATCAAGAACTACTATCCTACAAACTATTTCTCACGCTATGGCATATCTCCCAAATAGCATTATTTTCCAGATTCCATTCCTTCACTTTTATGCTTTGTACTAACAATACAGAATTCAAAGTTTTGCTATCTATATACAAAGCTTGCTCAAATCAAACTAAGGTACGAAAAATCTCCTTGACTGTATATATGCCACTGTATAGAAGTCATTTATGGATTATGTGTTGTCATATAAAGCCATGGAGCTCTGATTGTACAGATGCCTCTGTACAGAAATGTTTGTCATTTGTTGTATTTGTACTGTTAAGAACGCTTTTTTCCCTGGGCCTCCGCTGTAAATGTACCTTGTTTCAGTTAGACTTTCCCGGTAAACAAATGCAAAATAAATTTTAAATCATGCCCCACTAAAATCTATTTAAAGTAACATACATTATCTAGGGCCATTATTAGGGTCCAATTAGCGTTTTTGACGGATAATCGTCCAAGAGTGGACATACTGTGCTGTCTGTATATTATTTTATTGATGGTGCTGTGATACGTCAGGGCAAAGATAGGGAGGTGGTCAACAACTGTGTCAGGCAATCATCCCGAGCTGCTTAAGCTGCGCCAGTACTATTACTTGATGAACATAAGCTGCAACACATACACTTTTGTATTATTTTAATGTTAGATATGAACAGTCCTACACGTTTGAAACTAGTGAAGTGTTAGTTCCATGTTATTTTTATGACAGTTGCTCCAACTTTGTACTCTTTTGGTCCAGTCTACGGTGGTACAGCCTGGAAGAAGGATTTGCTCATCTCATTTTAAGCTAGGTTTCAGTGGCCACAAATGTCTCAGAGGAGTAATGAGCAATGCACGCATTATTGTAGTGCATTTTGCTACAGATGTTTACATTTTGAAAGAGCAGGCTTGTGTGTCTGTTTGGAAAAGGGGGCAGTGCAGAGTTGTGTGACTTGATAAGTGATCTGTGGAAGGTAGCTTAGACTAGGGCTAAGACTGAAATCCTTGTGTAGTTTTTAAGAGGTTATGTGATGGGACAGATGGCAGCCACTTGTAGTGGCTTTTGAATTACAGGGCTTTGTATGAAGCATTAGAGAGGAGTTGGCCAGACAAAGTCTCTTGGTTTTCCAATACAGTGACAGGAATGGACCCCATTCCCAAGTCAAAGTATGACTAATGTTTATGAAATTAGTATTGGTGCAATCTTTGTTAACCAGAAGAGCTCTTCGCAGCACCCACAATGTGCCCAGTAATGACCCCTCCTGCAATTTGTATGAAGTTGCACGCATCTGTGACGCAAGGATTTAGAATCTTACTTGGACAAGACCCATTGTTCTTAGTACTGCTGAACTGTCTGGGTATCCTGTCTACATGGCCCTAGTTTCTGCCTGCAAATCCTGGTATTTTATGACTGTCGCTGTACATAAGACACTAGTCACTAGGTGTTGACATTTCAGTGATCAATGCTACATTTGTCTTTTCGTGGACTACTATATCTGGTTTTCTTGCATCTATCTTTTGAACTGTTGGTAATGAATGATCTCATGTGATCGAGACTTCATTTTCTAGGACGCTTTGTGGCTCATTTCCAGTGTTTTTCAGCTACTTCAATACCATAATGTTTGCACAATCCCCAATGCAAAAGTCTTACCACATTATTATGCCTTTCAGTACACAGTTCTGCCATTAATATCTCACAACCAGCAACAAGATGTGCAACTGTTTCCAAGTCCGTTTTACAAAACCTACATTTGCCTCCCACATGTTCAATGGGCTTAAAAGTCCACCATCTTGGACCGCTAATATTAACCTGTCTTTTGGTTAAACTTCGTTCCTCCTTAACCATTCCTGCATTCCATCCTGATCACATTCTTGTCCCAAACTGACATTTTCTTGGTGCTGCAGCTTTTCTGCTTTGCATGTTGCTTTTGCAAGCAGACCCCAATGATTCAGAGCAAATGACAATCTGAAAAAGTTTTGACTACTGCAGTTGTGCTTTCAATTCCGCATCTGATGAGCTATACAGTTTTAAATAATCTACAAAAAGATGAGAAATCTTTATATCTTTTTCCGGGAGCCATATTGTAGCCATGACCTAATCTCTTAAGCAAACCGCTTAATGGGAAGACAAGAGCAGCAGTGATAGAGTGACCATGGAATATCACACTGAATTTTTATCCAGTGGAATAATATCAGTGTACGGCGCATCTGTTACATTAAGCACTCTTGTATCCACAAATGTGAGACTGTCAAATGCTTTTTTGAAGTCTATCCATACCATACTTGGGATTCCTCTCTTTACAGTTCGCAGAGGTGTGTACTAGGCTACAGGCCCTGGAGCCTATACAAACCTAGCCCAAGAATATTCCCAGGCATCTTACTGCTGGACATTAGTTCCCTATGTCCCTATCGAGCAAGGCCACTGAAGTGATCCCCGGGGATGTATTTCCCATTACCCATTCACTCAAGATTCTTCTTGAAGAGGGCCAGTGAGGTGCTCTCTGCTTGACATGAATGAGGAGTTTATTCCAGAGTATGGAAGTCTGTGTTAGGAACCTGTCCCTTCAGCAGGTTTTGTTTATTGTGGTGATAAGGTCCTTACAGTGTGTGGCACAGAGGGACTGAGATGGGATTCAGATGAAGCATGTCTAACACCGGGTCAGATATGGCTTTTGTAGGTCAAGCAGAGGTCGCCTCTAAGTAGGGGATACGAGACTGAACATAGCTGGAGTTTGTCTCTCTGTATAGGGCATATGTTTTCGAGTCCTAAGATCATCTTTGTGAGGAACTTTTGTGGCCTCTCCAGTTGAAGGGGTCTAGTGAGGTACATGCCGAATGGGGGCATTGTACTCTTATAAGAGGTAGAAGGAGGGACAAGTAGAGATTGATTATGACATTTACCTGGACGAGAAGCCTTTTGTAATGAGGTGTGCCATGTAGAAGGACATTCCAACGACGGTGGCAACATGGTTGTCAAAGGAGAGGTTGCCATTTACCTGTGTCCCCAAATCTCTCATCACACCTTCGGAGTTCAGTGGGCTACAGTCTATGTGGTATTTCGTGGGCACAGTGTTCTTCCCGAAGGGAATGACTACGCACTTTTTAGCATTGAGCTTAAGGCCATGGCTCTGGCACCAGTCGCTGGTCTTTGTGAGGCCATCTTGCAGAAATGTCTAAATCAACTTGAGAATCAATAGCAGCTCCTAGTTTGCAGTCATTCGTAAATTTAGCTAACCAGAGACCCTTTGTGCTGGCTTGAACTTCAGAAAAGTAGATGCCATGATGACTTTTACTTAAAACAAATGATTTACTCCATATGACTTATTACCTTGTTCTACTGCCATGACAGTTTTCTTCTAAACGAAATTCTGGTAGGCATCAATTCCATTGTACAGTTTATACATTGTCGGAAGGCAAGTTATTGGTCACAGGACTGTGGAAGTTACTGGCTATTGCCCTGAGGCCCTTATAAGCCTAGCCAAGAGTTTAGTCCATGTTTAGACAAGTCAGCACCCAAATCCCCTGTCCAGTGTATTGTTTCCCATCCAGTTATCCAGGTTGCACTTGAGGGATAATGAGGTGCTCCGCTTGATGTGAAGAGGGAGTCTATTCCACAGATTGGGGGGGGGGGGGTCTGGGATGCAAATCTGTTCTGTCCCATCAACAAGTCATATCGATGTCACAGACCAGGTTGAGGTCATACGTGCAGGTTATTCAAGTGGAGCTTGACTTGTGGATATGCAGCAGTAACAATGCAGGGTCTGAGATTACTTTTTCATACAGACTGTGGCATACAAAGCAGAGTGACAGGGCTTTTAGTCCAGCTGTGTAGGGTACATGTTTGAGGCCCTGGATTCTCCTGGTTTGGAACCTCATGGTCTCTCCAGCTACTGCATGTGCTTTTCAAGGTACATGCCGAAGGGGGAGTTATATTCACCTGGCTTTACAAGGGAAGAATACAGGGATGTCATGACCTTGTCCCTGGATGAGATACCCTTACTTATGAGGTGGGCCATGCAGAAAGCTTTCTGTACAACAGAAAGAACATGGTGGTCAAAAGTCAGGTTGCTATTAACTTGGGTGCCCAAATCCCTCAAGACCGACTTTGTGCTTGGGAAGTCACGTGATAACGTGAGGACGTCACTCCCCAAAGGGGAGAATGCATTTTATGGCATTCAGCTTGAGGTCATATTTCTGGCACCAGTCATTTGTTTGGGCGAGACCCTCTTGGAGAAGTCCACATCACTTGGCTGATTGACTACCACGCCCAGCTTGCAATCATATACAAACTTGGGTCAGCCATAGCTCACTGGTTTTGGCCCGCACCTCAGAGAAGTACATCCCAAATAACAGTGGCCTCAGGACGGATCCCTGGTGTATGTTGCTTTTTACATGTCTACTGCTCGAGGTGGCTTCCCCTATCTTGATTAGGTGGGTTCTAACAGTGAGCCAGTTTGCTACCCATCTGATAACATATGGATTGATGCCTAGTTGGGAGAGTTTATTATGCCAGAGTGGGGAATAGCATCAAAGGCTTTGGCCAGGTTAAGGCAGCCTGTGTCCAATCTTCCCCTCTTCCATGGCTTTGGCGACTTGTCTCAGTCTACCAGATTTAACAGACATTACCTACACTTGACAAAGCCCAACTGTGTGGGGTCCAGTGTTTGGAGGTTGCCAATGCCCCTGTTAATGAGGTCCATGATAATCCAGTCCATGGCCTTGCAGATCAGGGTAGTTAGGCCGATGGGTCTATAATTTCTCAGATCGGTGGATGCTTCACCTTTGTGTAAAGGGATGACTGTGGCTGTCCTGCACTCGGCTGAACAAGCCAGTACTCGGGCTTTGGTCGAATTGGGTGCCCAATGGTGCTGCATGTTCACGCCAGAGTTCATGCAGGATGCAGCCTGGGATGTTATCTGGTCCCATGGTCTACAGTTTTTACGAGAGCTTGCTGGTTCGCTCTTAAGAGCGTTTTCCCTGTTAACTAAGCTTCAGTCTGTTTAGGGTGCTCACATAAGTAGTTCTTACTCATGGATAAATCTTCATGCAAAGATGTTAATACTTTTAGCCAGAAGTCGTACTGCATCTGGGCTTGGGGTTTCCCAGAGAAGCTTTTCTTAACTTTGTTTCAATATCTCTGGCCATTACTTCATTGCATTTCATATCCTATACATTTGAACTTATTTTACTTCTATCCATTTAGCATCTTTATATTCCATAGGGTCTTGCTGCGATGTTGTTTTCTACACCAAATCCTTCACTTTGCAGGTAATCCATAACCTCAGTTATGTTTTATTTTATGCTGAGGGAGTTTGTGGAAATAACTTGGTTCTGGGTAATCAGCATGTAGGTCCAAGATCATACCTCTACTCCTCCCTTATTAGTCAAGTACACATTCTGACATGGAACCCAACTGTAAGGGCTCCATTTCCTCACAAATGAAATTCAAGAGTCAGAGTTCCAGTATCTATGCTGAACTCAGTTCACTCTTTTAAGACTCCTTATGGACGATCACGGTCCTTAGTTAACCCCACCCTAAGTAGTCTCCTTCATAAAAAAAAAAAAAAAATCACAAAACATGCAACATACCTAAGGACCTTGCCTCGCTGCAACACAAGTTACTGGCAGAAGACGATCCTAAAGAACCCGCCCCCTGGAACAGACTCTCCTTTAAATTAAGCCAAAAGTGGTTCTGTGACCCTCTAAAATGCAATGTGGACCAATGAATGATACACCGCGCTTGGCTCGTCCCACATACCCTCATGGAAAGGTGTTGCAAGTACTGGGAACTGCAGTGCTTAAGCTACAAATCATCAATTCTATTGGTTGCTACAATGTAGTTGATAAAGTGTAGATCTCTTAAGACAAGAAGTGCACTTTAGAAAATCTTAAAATTCCCACAGCTTGTCATTTTCTGAGTGTGTTGTACGTAACAACCACTGCTTGGTCAATGTTGCATATTAAAAGCAATGCTAAGAGAACTCTGGCTTTCTATGCAGGTGAAATAAGGGCTGCGTGTGGAAATGTTCCAATTATCTGCAACATGAAACAAGATGCACTGTACAAGACTTTGTGCAACCCAGAGTAAGCAAGTTTGCAAAGGTTACCACCATAAAAGTGAATTCAAATCTGTAACAAGCAAATGGCAAGTTTGCAAAGGTTACCACTATAAATGTGAATTCTATCTGTAACAAGCAAATGGCACAAAACAGACAGTGCCTTAAACTTGCTGCATCTCAATTTACTACTAGGTTTGATAAAGTTCTGCAGCAGTGGTGCTGCTGCGGTAGCGTTGTCTCCTCACAGTAAGACGCTGTCGGGTTAGATTCTCAGCTAGAGCGTCTTCTGCGTGGAGACATGCGTGAATGGGCATACCTTCGTTGAAGGTTGTGCGTCAGGGCTGGTAACCCGGCACGTAAAAATCAACTACCAATCATTAGCGGACCGGAGTTCCGCTGTGGCAACCCCTAACCGGGAAAAGCCGAAAGACAACAACCTTGTCATGGGCCTGCCTCTGTCCACTGAAGTACAGAACCCAAGGTTCACTTTCTAAAAATGAGAAGTCAAAACAGTGCAACAGCAATTAAATATTCTTATCCACTTGTTTAATCTTTCAGCATCAGTACCTCTTTTAGCAAGGAGGGGAACTAGAGAAAGATTACAGTTTTCAATTGAGCAATCTTACTGGAAGCATCTAATCAGATTAGCACATTTGTATCTAGCATCAGAAAGCTTCTAAAAACAATGACTGCACTTAGGGCAGAATCAACAGTAAATTTCATTGGCAGAGTTAAGTGTAGTTACTAATTTAGTAAAAAAACACAAGTACTGGAAAGTGGCTCCTTCCCTTTCAGGAAAAGCTAGGAGTACAACCTTACAGATACAAGGATAATCAGAACACTTGCTAAAGCGCAGAAACAATGGGACCACAAAACCCACTGCTCGTGTGCAGGTGTTCAGTCACACCAGCCATTTAATAAGATCAGCAAAACACAATGGAGCAGAAACATGGATGAGAATAAAAAAAAAAAAAAGCTGCAAACAACTTACTGAGTAAGGGACTATACAAAACAGTTAAAGTTTTGCTAAAGATAGAGAGTCTACATGTCTAGAAACATACTCCAAAAGCTTTTTAAAGCAAATAGCCCCAAAGAATACTACATAGAAGCCCATGTGGACAAAGTCCATAGCATACACAAAGTCTTGTTCCAGTTTCATCCAAGGGCAATGAAGTGAAAATGCATGCAGGGCCTACTTCTGCACTGGCACGAAGCAGGTACAACTATGGAGTTGTATCACTGTGCAGCAAGGATGCATCACTGGCGTTTTAGCAGTTACACATGCATATTTCCTTGAGATGCAAAACAGACACGTGGCTGTTAATCATACTGGCTGCACTGCGTCCGGACACCTGCAAGTTATTACACATTGGGAAAATTCTCCATGCTCTGATGGAGCAGTCCACACCAACAGTCCATGGCACTGAATGGACAGGTCACCTCTGTCTCAACTGCTCAAGAAGCCCAATATCAAGTGTAGTTTTCACTTCAACAATTAGCAAAACAGATCTTGCATCAACTTAAATGATTAAGCAGAAAATGTTTTATGGCAAAAAAATTTAGCAGTATTTTGCAATAATAAAAAAAATAAATAAAATAAACACACAGTTGCAGAACATGGAATCTTTTTCTAGAGCGCAAACAGAAATAGACCAATGCAGACAGATACCTAGTTCCATCACAGCTTCTCTGAGACTTTTTCAGTGCTAATCCTTCAAACTCTGCTCACTCAAGCAGTGACTGTAGTGGGAGAAGCGGCCAGCTTCTGCAGTTCTTATGCTGGCACATCATGCCTTCTACCACCATCAGAAACAGAAATCTCATAGCTAGAGGACCCTAAGTAGTCAGTTTCTCATTGGCTGTAAAAATTAGCCAGTGAAAGTAGAACTTGGCACTACCTTCAGTCAAGAACAGAACAGAAGGGCAGACACTATTTGAAGGAAAAATGTCTTGGAAAATAAAGATTTGAGAGAAGTGTTTCCACAAAGGAGATGATTCAGTTTGGAGAGATGCATACAAGGAACACACTGCTCAAAGTTTAAGGGTTAGGGGTTTCAAAGTGCACATCTGGAGCTTCCTAGAGAGTCATTCCACAAACTCAGAATAAACTTTCTGCAAATGAAGTTATGTTAAACCACAGTTCTAATGGGATACATGTCCATCATATTTCATTGGGGGTGGGGTCTGACAAAATACAAAGTGTGATTCCACACTTGAATAAATAAAAAGGTTTGGAAAGGGATGACAAGACCATGTCCTTCAAACATTTAAGGCAAATCTTTGATAAGAACGTCCCTTAACCAGGATGGTCATAACTTGTGAAGTGACAAACTCCTGCATCATTCCTTACAACAGCCCGTAACCCTGGAGGACAGTACATACATGAAACAGAAGTACCACTGGTTAGAAAGGTTAAACTCATAGCTCATAGCAGAAATGACTTCAGGTGTTCAATGCCTCAAAAAGAACTTTTAAAGGATATACAAAAGCACTGCTCTTGGCATCTGTGGCAATCTAGTCTTCTCACAACCAAGCTGACCAATATTTGGGAAGAAGAACTTGTACAATTTAAACATGATCACCTTTATACTGAAACTCCGCTCCTCATTCCATGGAAGGCAGGATCGACAAAATCTCTTCTCTTGCATTTTATGAATAGCCGTACAAAGGTCACTTTAGTCCGACATCAAGCAAATGTGAGATTTTTTTACAGACTTTGCCTGCACCAACTACTAACTTTAGAGAGAGAATAGCTTTAAACAAGCACAGACCCTCTATCGCCTACCTATAGTGCTTTAGGCAGTACAAGTACAGACAAAAATACAACCAGGACCAGTCAACAGAATTTACACTCTCCAGCCTTCAAGGAGTACAAAAAAAAAAAAAAAAAAATCAATTAAATCAGTACTTTCCAATTACATTCAAGATTCAGTCACAAAGGGGACTTGGTGTTGAACTTTAAAAAATAAACACACTCTTTATACATTATAGGTTATACCATTTCTTCACTTCCCTATGGTGAATGTATTAGAATTAGAAGACTGTAATAATGAAGTGGATTTTAAGAGAGAAATTAATAGATTATATCACGTTTACTTCTAGGGGATATAAAATCGGGAAAATGTATCTACTGCTATTAAGAGAGTCATAGAGGGAAGCAGTACTAAGCACAGAGTCCAGGATTATGTTCAAAATCATGTTGATACGGTTAATATGCAAGAACATAAGATAAGAGAAAAAATAATACTTCATTACCACTTATGGTTTTATTCAGTCAGTCCTATACTTATTGATATAGTAAAATACTATTGGCGGCATTTAAATATGAGCTAGCCAATATTTTGTGCCCATACATAGGTGCATCATACAAAATAGGTAGAAATCTTAGGGATATTTTAGTACACAATTTTATTTTTCCAGTTGAATCTATTACTAACATACCTTTAGGCACTTATTCATGTGGACATTGTAATGTTTGTACATATATGGTTAGAACATTTGATTTTATCAATGGACATAGGTTCTCTCAGTCAGAAATATTTAATTGTGAAACAAGGGGTTATTTACACCTTACAATGCTCATGTGGCCTTGTTTACATTGTAGAAAACAAGAAATTTTAAATGTAGGCTACAAGAGCATATTAGAAATATAAGAAACAATAAGATGGAGACCCACGGTCAAACATTTTTTAGAATGTCACAATTCTAATGTGCATGACTTAAAGGCTAGCATTCTGGAAAGATTACCTTTAGGATTTTGTTCAGTATAAAAAAGAAACTAAAGTTCAACACCATGTCCCCTTTGGGACTGAATCTTGAATGTAAAAAGTACAGGCTCTGTGCCCACTGAATGGTGCACCGCGACGGTTATCCCACTCCACAAAGGGGGAGCCATGACAGACCCCAGGAACTACTGCCCCATTAGCCCGACAAGCCTGGTCTGCAAGGCCATGGAACGTATTATCACGGAACTCATAAACAAAGACATTGGTAATCTCCAAACTCTGGACCCTTCCCAGTTCAGATTTGTAAAAGGCAGATCATGTCTCCTAAACCTGACTGACTTCTTTGAAGCAGTCACCAAAGCCATAGATGAGGGTAAAGTGGCTCACACAGCTCAGAGATCTAGCCAAGGCTTGACACCATCCCAGACTCTGGAATTATAGATAAGCTGACTAAACTAGGTATAAATCCCTGTCACAAGATGGGTTGCCAACTGGCTCATAGACAGGACCCACACTGTGAAACTAGCGGACTCCAAATCAGACTTCAGACCAGTAACAAGTGGAGTACCACAGGGTTCAGTCCTGGGTCCTCTCCTGTTTGGTATCTACTTCTCTGAAGTACAGGCCAACACAGGTGGTCTTTGGCTAAGAAAGTGTGCAGAGGACTGCAAACCAGGAGCCATAATTGAAACTCCTAACGATGTGGACATACTACAAAAGGGCCTCACTGAGACAGATACCTGGTGTCAAAGCCATGGCCTGAAGCTCAATGCCAAAAAGTGTACTGTAATCCCCTTTGATAAAAACTCTGTACCCATGAACTACCACATAGCTAGTAGTCTACTTAATGCAGAAAATGTGATGAGACCTTGGGACACAGGTGGACAGTAGTCTCTCCTTTGATAATCACATCGCCACAGTGGTCAGGAAATCCTTCTACATGGCTCACCTCATCACAAACGGTTTCTCATCCAGGAAAAAAAAAAAAAAAAAAAAGTGGTCATTGTTCCCCTCTACTCATCACTCAGACCCATTACAGAGTACAATGCCCCTTTTGGTATATACCTCACAAAACATCTACAACTGGAAAGGCCACAGAAATACCTCACAAAGAGGATTACTGGCGTCAAATAGATGACTTACGCAGACAGTCTCAAAAACTCCAGCTTTACTCCGTTGCATATCGCCTACTCTGAGGCTCTCTCTGCCCAACATACAAAGCTACGTCAAACCCAGAGCTGTTGGACATGCTCCACTTAAAGAAATCCCAATCCCTCCTAGCTACATGCTCTAGGGACCTAAACATTGTCACCACAATAAAACAGAACATGCTGGAGGGATAGATTCCTGTCTCAGAGACTTCCCATACTCTGGAACAGACTACCTATGTCAAACAGAGCTCCTCATTAGCACTCAAGAAAAATCTTGATGATTGGATGGAAAATAGAAATTCACCCCAGGGATCACTTCTGTGGAAAATAATTTTCTTGGGTGGCAAAAGCCAGGGTACATTTTTGGCTAGGCTTATATAGGCCCTAGGGCCAATAGCCTAGTACCTACCTATGAACCTACTGATTTGACTGTTTTTAATTGTATAACTGATGTGTGTGGGTGTATATATAAAGATGTTTTTTGTTTAATTTTTATTTTTTGTAATCCTTGAAGGCTTGTGCCGAAGCACAGGAGAGAGAATAAATTCTGTTGACTGGTCCTGGTTGTTGTATTTTTATCTGGACATTTCTTTGTGGTTGTTAGTACAAGTATAGACATTCGGCCTATCCAAGAACTTGACCATCTTCTCTAGCAAACCTGCAGAATTCATTCATGAGAGACTGTGGAAGCTGCAGAATAATCTAAAAGAATGAGTCTCCCAAAGACCCTTCTGCTCAACTTATGTTCTGTTAGGTCAGCTATGTCAGTTTCCTGGGCTCATATGAACTACTGAATTAGGCTCATATGAGCTACTGAATCAAATTTTGAAGTTCACTCATCATCTTGCATTTAACTGAAGCTTTACACAATTATTTACCAGAAATTACTTTGCCAAAGATGTGATCATGGAATAAACCGTGGTCATTTTCTGGTGTGCCAAGACACCAAACACATGCAAGCCTGCTTTCTTGCAGAACCTTTTAACTCGAGCCCTAACCAACTAGCATCCTTCCTAAACCAAGGACTGAGAAAAACATGTTAGAGCTTAAGGGGGCTTGTTACAGAACTAACGATTCAAAGCTCCAGACTTTTTCTGCAGATGTCATGATGCTCCAATAGCTTCCTTAGTAACAGTTGGTGTGTCTTGCAGTTTTCATCAGATATCTGGAACTTGACACCAGTATGTGTCCCAGGCACTAGTATCACATTTGGCACTTGCTGTTACTCAAGCTTTACACCTCAGTCCAACAGTTTAACAATCATCAAAAATCAAAGCCTTTGTGCCACTCTGCATCAGACATCAAATAAGACCCAAAATCGTGCTAGTCTTGCATAATCCCAGATCAAAACAAGCAATCTACAACTTTAATTACTACATATAGACTTTCTAGAATCTCAAAAAATAAAAAGCATCAGGCATGCTGAAAGCAGGCTGAGCAGATGAGGGGGAGACTGGGAAAATAGGCACTGAATTTTGTTAGTCTTCACAAAAACAGGAGGGGGTATGCTGGGACAGATATAGGGCCGGATTGTGATAACTGAACAGTTAAAACAGTGGGCACACAAAATGAGAAAGCTAAGAGCTACAGGCCTGTTGTAGCTACTACCACAATGTTAGGGTCAGCAATCACAGGAGGGTGCGTTTAACTGTCAAGGAAAGATTTGACAAAGCTGATAAGTGGGTAGGACAGTGGCAGTTAAGGCTGAATGCATAGAACTGCACTTTTGACAACAATCCTGTGCATAGAACTGCACTCTGACAACAATCCTGAAGAGTACCAGGGGGTCCAGTGGCAACAAGCTTGACAGCAAAGTGGCACAAGCAAAGACTTGACATGCTGGGGAAGAGAAGCACAAACTGAAGGAGATAGATTTAATCCCCAGTTTACAGCCGAAGATCTAGCAGCACGACAACACTCACTGAAACTGCCTTTTCAGAGACTGTCGCAGAGACTCACAGAATAAGTTGTTGGAATGAGTGCTGGAGAAGTTAAATAGCATACCGAAAACTATTGAGAAAGGAATGAATGTATTTAAAAGGAGATAATAAGAGAAATGCATGCTACCATGCAAGTGTAATGCTAACAGTCCGAAGCGGACAGTATTCTCTTTTTGTCCCACTTGCTTAGATACTTAAATGTGTGTGCATGCCAGCTCTTACATCACAAATTTAACCACACTACTCAGGTGCATTGGTGTATATTAGGCTAACAAGTGAGCCCCTTAAAATCATAGCCATGCAGTCCAAATGTGTTCCTATCATACCTGTCAAACGCACAGATTTCGCAGAATATCCAGATTTTGGCCTCACGTTTGGTCTGATTTTCATAAAATTGTGTTTTTCTGGCAAACTAGTGGCAAATCACTAAAGATTGAAGTTCAAAAATAAATGACAGATTTGAGTTTCATTCTTCATATCCTTCAGAAAATTCATGCCAATGTAAAGCTAGTTATTCTGCCAACTTTCCAAGTTTGTAAGAACAATATTTAAAAAACTGTCCCCATTTTTGGCCCTTTGCCCTGCTTTTATGGCTTTGTCCAGATTTCTTGCTCTAAGCGGTTGAGAAGTATGATCCCTATGTATCATGGGTGCTTACTGGGAGTCGTTAGAAGTCTCTAGAGGTTGTGGCGGGTCAACTATTTCAACTGGCACAACCTTGGTTTAAATCATACAGACCCTCCACAAACCAGTTCTTATTTTACAAGTGCTGTAGTACTCTGATATACATTACTGGTACACAGCCCCTGAAGAGCTCTTGCTCGGATTTTACCTGGATAAGCTGCACACATTTCTGCCAAATTTCATTATTCGAAGACTGCTTCAACTTGTAGCTTATCTTTGTTTGACGAAGTATTGCTAACTACACTTGGAATGGCTCATTGTACTCTTAGCACAAGGAACTTTGTGGAACTGCCTTGAAAATCCACAGTAGAGCAAAGGATTCTTACTGTTTTTGAAAAGAATAAGCAAACTCTCATGCTACCACTCAGTGATGTGAAGGGTTCACAAGTATTAAATTACCCACTTTACAGCCACGTGCACAGACTTGTTCCAAGACGCAGCTTGTCAAAAAATATTCCATCTAGAAGTGTGTAAGCTGCTCTATGTCTACATTACCAGAGAGTTTCTCAAACTAGCTAGCTACATTATACCTCATGACTTACTGCAATCTAGCTGGGGGGTAAGGCAATAGGCATCCTGTACACCTGGGGATTCCTCAATCAATATGCACAAACTACAACTCTAAACAAGTCAGCTACCCAGAACCACTTTTCCCAGGTTGTCCCAAAAAGGGGGAATTTACAAAGGTCTAGTGCACTTTCCGAAACATGCTCATTACCTCTGCCTAGGTGGAAGAGTGTAATCTGACCCAACGACTTCAAGACTGCACATATTAACAAAAAAAAAAAGGCTGTATCTGTACATAACTTTTTACTTATATTTTTTCATCTAAAATGTCTGGACTTTTAATGTAGACTACATGAAGCCTCACTTTTGTAAGTCATTAGCTAGGATTAGAAATATTATTTTAACAAATTGTATATTATCTCCATACTTTTCACTATTCTACTACTTTACTTCTGTATAAACTACTGTAAAAAACTGTCTATATCCTGTGGAGCTTTTCTCCCCGGGCCTCCACTGAAACAGGCTCTTCTAGGCCCAGTGGATTATCAAAGTCAAACTCCAGGTTAGTGGCACAGCACAATCAATGCTTCAGAGATCATCCATGTGCAACTAAAAGGCAAAACTGCAATTCAAATTGTAGCTTGCTACAGATCACCCACCATGTCCCAGGACGTCCATTCCGAGTTTCTGGAAACAAAGGTCCTACCAAACATCCTAATATTAGGCAATTTCTATTACCCAAACATTAACTGGGAGAACTACCAAGTACTAACTCCCTTGCCCAACATTTCCTAGAATTTATAAACTCAGATGCCCTGGATCAACTGGTCAACACTCCCAGAGGTGACAACATACTGGACCTGGTCATCACCAACATGGGTGACCAGTGTTCCATACCGAAGGTCAACCCCTCGCTGGTTAGATCAAACAAGGAAACCACAGCAAAAAACTTTTCAAAAGCAAACTTCACATTACTTAAGACAGAGGCGGAAACTTTCAAAGCCGCCATGCCAAAGGATAACTGTCCAAGCTGCAAAATCCTTCACTAATGCATTCTACAGGCACCTACAAGCATGCGTGGATCGTGCTATTCCAAGCAAAACCAAGACTCACTCCTCCAAGAAAAGGAAACCAGTCTGGTGGACCCCTGCCATAAAACAAGCTATACAACAGGAGGAAACTAGTATAGAAGAGAGCAAAATCCCGAGAAGGGAAGACATCCCTGATCAGTATCAGCAAGAAACTACGATCCCTGATCAGTATCAGCAAGAAACTACGATCCCTCAAAATCATCCAAGGTGAGCTTCGAAAGAAAAATTGCCAAGGACTCCAAAGATAACCACAAGGCATTCTTTAGTTACATCAAGAATCTAGTGGCAATTCTCAGAACTGCTCTGGAGTTAGTGCACAAAATTCACTGAACCAACTGATATAGTCAACATCCTGGCAGACAGGTTCAGTGCAAACTTCACCCCCCTCACCCCCAAAAGAGCCCATAACCATACCAGAATAATGTAGTGCCCCTGAAATCACAGAACCTCAGGTTAAAACAGCCCTCTCCAAAACCAAAAACACAGCATCAATGGGACCAGACGGTGTCCCAGGCTGCGTCCTACACAAAGCTCAATGACGAACCAACCCCTCACCTAAACACACTGTTTAAACTCAGCCTCTCCACAGGCTATGTGCCCATAGAGTGGTGCACAGAAACTAGATCCCTGGAACATCGCCGTATAAGCCTGACTAGCTTGGTCTGCAAGGTTATGGAGCACATCACCATGGAGCTCATTAACAGAGAGATTGGGAACCTCCAAACAGTGGACCCTACCTAGTTCGGCTTTGTTATGGGCAGATCATGCCTCCTGAACCTGGAGGACTTCTTTGACAAGGCTATAGACGAGGGAAAGGTGGTAGACAGCCTACCTAGACCTTGCAAAGGCCTTTTGACATCATTCCCCATTCTGGTATTATAGATAAGCTCACCAGCCTGAATATAAACCCCTACGTCACAAGAAGGGTTGCCAACTGGCTCACTGACAGAACCCACATGGTGAACTGAAGGAGCTAGGTCCGACTCTAAACTGGTTAGAAGTGGCATTTCCCAGGGCTCAGTCCTAGGACCCCTCCTGTTTTGCACATACTTCAGGAGGTACAAGCAAGCAAAGGACAACTATGGCTGACCAAGTTCGCAGCCAACAGCAAACTAGGGGCTATAACTGAATTCTCCGGTTGACACAGACATCCTGCAAAAGGGTCTCACTGAGATGGATACCTGGTGTCAAATCATGGCCTCAAGCTACATGCCAAAGAGTGCATAGTCATCCCCTTTGGAAAAAAGCAAAGTAACCACAAACTACCAACATAGGTGATGGTCCCCTAAATACGGAAGACGTAATGAAGGATCTGAGGACCCAAGAAGATAGTAATCTCTCCTTTGATAATCACATTGCCAAAGTGGTTAGAAAATCCTGTGTGGCCCACCTAATCACAAAAGGGTTTGCATCCAAATCAAGAGGTCATTGTGCCCCTCTACTCAGAGCCATTTGGGATGTACCTTACAAGACACCTGCAACAGCTGGAAAGACCACAGAGGTACCTCACCAGGAGGATCAATGGCCTCAAACAGATGCCCTATGCAGCTCGACTGAAGAAACTACAGTTTTACTATGTTGCATTCCGCCTACTCAGAGGTGATCTCTGCCTGACATACAAGGTCATGTCCAACCTGGAATTGATGGACACGCTCCACCTAAAGAAAACCTTATCCCCTCGAGGGATCTAAACCTCACCACACCACAATAAATAGGACGTGCTGGAGGGATAGATTCCTGTCCCAGAGACTTCCCATGCTTTGGAACAAGATCCCAATCTACATTAGGCAGAGCTCCTCACCAACACTCTTCAAAAGAAACCTTGACAAGTGGATGGGAAACAAAGGAGATACTGCCAGCCCAGCTAACTGGAATTTTGCAAATTATAGGTCATTTGTGACTTATCGAAATGATTTGTGCAAGATGCTTCTGTTACAAATGTTAACAGAAAAGCATGTCATGTAAATATCAAACTGCTTGTCCAGATGTTTGTGTTGAAAAGGGTATTTGCATAAGGCTTATGTTTAAAATGGATCCACAGCGTGTCCTACTGGAAAAGAACAGAAATATGAATGCACTACTGTAACTGTTTAAAATATAAACATTTTAACAGTGGAAACTGGGACACAAGAGGTTAACCTTAGTGTAGTAAATTTTAGAAAAAGTAATCCAAGCAAGACAGTCTGTTTCCAGTTGAAAATCCTTTATTAAAGTACATAAACAAGGGATCCAAGTAAAATGAAAATAGAGTAATAGTTTCCTCACAAGCTAGTTGGATAGAGATTATACACACGCACAGGAGTGGTTTATTGTGCTGTAAAACAAAGTGTTATTGGTACGCATGTTAAATTCACATCCCAAACAGTGCGACTTTCCAGCTGGTCCTGCCCTACTTAGTAGCAGTCATAATATAACCCTCATGTACTTTAAATGAGATTTATAATGATGTGGTACCTCCTATTTAACCAGATTAAGTAGAACAGATAGATAACTTATATTTCCAGCCATGTAGTACATGGTCTTGGATAAAATCAAAACTTGATTATTAAGTCTGTTATTTTATCCAAGACATATACTACATGGCTGGAGTACCACATCATTATAAATTTTGTTAAGTACATAAGGGTTATATTATTATGACAGCTACTGAGTAGGGCAGGACCATTTCGAATGTCACACTGATGGGGGAAGGGATGTGAATTTAACATGTGTACCAATAACACTTTTACAGCACAATAAGCCACTCCCTTGCCTAATAAAAAGTATATATATTTAGAAAGCTTGTGAGGAAACTTACTCTGTTTTACTTGGATTGCTTGTTTTCGTACTTAAGTATTTTCGACTGGAAACAAACTGTCTGCCTTGCATTACTTTTGAATACTTAGTAATTCTGTACAACTATATATTTTTATTTTTTTTTTTTAACTTGTCAAGTTTAAGTTTGCTACTTCTACTACTTTTGTCTGATCTGATTAATATACATTGATTAACTAGGAGATATATGGACTGAATCTCTCAGAGAAGTTTTACATAGTTTTGTTTTTGGACCCACTACACTTGGTTTAGTGGGTTTTGAGACTTCGGGGATACCACGGAGATTACATTTTTTTTTTAATCTTACAGTTTTCAATACAGCAACAGACACGTCTGTACTAGGATCAAGACAGTTAATTAACGACAATACAGAAAACATGAAGGAATGTGACTGTTTTGACTTCCAGCATCTGCCAAAGATATGAGAAGCCCCTGCCTACGTATTTTTACAGGTCAATGCCTAATGCTACCAGGTGCCATCAACGGCTGTTTTGGGCCTTGGAACTAAAAGTCAGATAAGAAATAATATTCTGCAAGCTATCCCAGAAGTGATATTTAAGATATTAATTTGAGAAGTCTTAGCAAGACAGAGCATTCTGTATTCTCTTGGACCTGAAAAGTAGAAGATCCATTCACCACATCTGCTGTGCTCTAATGAAGGTAGTTTCAGTCAGGAATATGGTAAAGCTTAGTTTAGATGTTTTTCTTTGAGACTGTCCTGCAATGTTGTTTTAAATATCTCCTGTGGTTTTGCACTCTGGTGTCACTGTTTACTATACATCTAGCATTGTCTTGTTTTTACTACTTGTTAGATACCTTTAATTGTGGCTGATCTATGTAGAAAGTGTGTACCTTCTTATTTGATGACACTGTGTGGGCCACTCCCAATAGCCTTGCTCTTGGTCAAACAACAATTTGTATTAATATTACACAGTAAAACTGGACACCCTTTAAGGGCCTTAAAGTAGCTGATAAGGGGTTCTGGTGGCAGTGAAAACTACTGTATAGTCTGGGCAAAAGGGAGCATAGCTAGTAAACCTGTACCAGCCTTTTCCAGGTGTGGGTGCTGTCAGCTACTTGGGCAGGGACACAAAGCAGTGGTTGGACAGAGTGTTGGGAGG